>NC_051185.1:138716687-138758118 GCF_013339695.2 Rhipicephalus sanguineus
AACGTTGTTCACAGAAGATTAAAAAAAAAACGCCAGGCCTGCGCTAAAACCGCAGCACAGTCACAGCGAAAGCTGGAAGAGCGGCATTTCTAGAGCCCGTTAAGCTCTCTTGGGGCTACAATACAGGTACACTAGAAAGGTACCCACTACGCCATAAACCACAATTTTTGTGAAGTTGAGAAGCACCTACTAAGTCATTATTCGTCATTCTGCGGAGAAGCGAGGCACCAGCTACACGTCTGCAAGGCATTATGTGCACTTTGTTGACGCGACGACTGATGACGATGAAGAATTATGGCTCAGCCCTTTGTAATGGGTTGGAATCTTAAACGGCCCACCAGTTATGTAATTTGCATTGGGTGACGCCCGGTCGCTATTTCCCTCTCCCGTCATGCTGTATAACATACGTTGAAGTGGAAGAGAGACGGAGTGGGGGGGGGGGGGGGGCGAAGAACTTTACTGAGACCCCGAGGAAATGTATCATGTGCTTATGGGCTTCCTTGGCAACCAATACAAGTGCACTTGCGAGGAACCCACTACGCTATAAATCATTGTAATTTCACTAAGACCACGAGGAAGTGGACCATGCGCTTATGGGCTTCCTTGGCAACCAATACAAGTGCACTTGCGAGGAACCCACTACGCTATAAATCATTGTAATTTTTGAGAATTAGGGCAGCAGGCACTGTGCCATTTTTCGTCATTCTACGGAGAGCGTTGGTACCTGCTAAACGCATGTAAGGCATTATGCGCACTTTGTTGATGCTGTGCCTGATGACGATGAAGAATTATGGCAGAGCGCTTTCTAATGGGTTCAAAGCATTCAACAACCTACTCGTTGCGCAATTCGCATTGTGTGACGCCTGGTTACAGAATTCGCGTTGTGCGACGCTTGGTGCTTATTTTACTCTTCCACCACGCTATATTGCATATGCTAATGTGGTTCTTTCCCGACATGAAGCCTGTATAGGACCTTTTTGCAACGCACTTTCAAGCACCGGCATGGCTCAGAAGTTGAATACTGGGCTCCACGCAGAGGCCCAGGTTCGAACCTCGTTCTATCCTGCAATTTTTTTTCTTATTTCGTTTTTTTTTTCTTATTTCGAGCGATACTGGTTACGGACACAGGCGGCGGCGGCGGCGGACAATTACGGCGCCAAAAACGGCCGGTGAAATGATCTCATAACAGCTTTCGCTGTTGAAACGACCACTGCGATGTGTGATACAGGTGGCAAGCATACTCGAAGCCAGCGACGGACACTGTTTAGATATCACCTTCTCCTCGCCCACTTATTAATGTGCCAAAGAGTCATCCTCCAAAGAAAATGACCATGAGCAAAATTACAAGGTTGAAGACCCTGTTCTCGAAGGCACGAATCCGCCTCTTGGGATAAATTATCGGTATCTTGCTACATAGCCAAGATCTTTTGTGTAACTTATCTTGAAAATCAGGTCGCTCTTCTATTACATATAAGCGATTTTTATGTTTCAAAATGTTGGGCTGTTATAAATTCGTATTCGCTCAAAAAGCTGCGTCCTCTTCGCAGGACGTCTTCCTTGGTCCCTGTGTTTTCAGCGCTATGGCTTTATTGAATGAAAGCAGCAAGGCGGTGCGCCAACGCTCAGCGGCGAAGTTTATTGTTTTCTGTAGATTTCAGGCGTGCTAATGCATCGTCTAGCTCTTAAGTTTATTTGTGTTCGTTTTCGGCTCCGCGCTGTTTCATCGTGTTTCATCGCACAAACTCCGCTCTCCTTGACTTTGATAAACTAGTGATTTTGTTCGCCTGCAGTATCTATGGAAACTTTCTTGGGTATTTTATTTAACTCTCAGGTCTACCATGGTCGCTCAGTGGTTACGACGCTCGGCTGCTGACCCGAAGGAAGCGGGTTCGAACCCGGCCGTGGCGGTCGCATTTCGATGGAGGCAGAATGGTAGAGACCCATGTACTGTGCAATGTAGTCAACGTTAAAGAGCACCAGATTGCCAATATTTCCGGAGCGCTCCATTCCGGCGTCCCTCATAATCATATCGTGGTTTTTGGACGTAAAACCCACATATTATTAGTATAACTCTCAGGTTTTATTTGTTTTTTTTTCTTGTTTAACTGCACTATACAGTGGTCCAAGAGGTGCCACATTGTAATATGCGTTGTTTATTTCTTGACTGGTTCTTATTGCCATTATATTTTACTCCTGAGCAAATAAAAGATTTTTGTTTACCAATGAATGAAAGAGAGAAAATATATTAGAAGGCAGGGAGAGCGGCCTGAGCGAGTACAACCAGGCCTCCTGCACTGCGCTGGGGAAAGAGCAACGGGGGAAAATAGTGATGAAGTATGATGATGAAGTGGGATAATATTGTTTATTATACTATATATACCAACTAGCACAAATGTCCGCCTGATAGCGTATATATACCCTTTTCATGATTGTAAAGCTAGCTTTCCTGCGATGCCGTTAACCCAGTTCATAGCAGTTACTCTAGCCACTTCCGCAAACAGCGTGTTCAAGCGCAGCTTGCTTGCGCTATGACGCGGAAAATGTAGACTCAGCTCTATTTAAATAAACACACATAATAGACAAGCCCCAGCCCGTGCAACTACGACCTCGTCTCCACTTGAAGCACAACAGGTGCCGCCTTTAGTTCGGCGAGTATGCAGCGCAAGGAAGCGCGCTCGTGAATTATGAAAATGGTCTAACAGACCCGGGAGAAATACAGCTTTCAACTAATGCTCGCACTCCCACGTCAGCCAGCCTATAGAGGCCCCCATGTACTGCTGTTACGCGAAAGGACAGTCGCGAAATACAATGTGTTGTAATGAGAACTAACAGACAAAAAAGCCAAGGAAAGTATAGGGGATGTTATTTGTAGCAACTACGATGTAAATGTGATAAAAGTAAAGTGGACGAAAAGGAAACTTGCCGCTGGCAGGTACCGAACCTGCGACCTTCGAATAACACGTCCGTTGATCTACCAACTGAGCTGCAGCGGCGGTCATCCCCTAGTCCACTGTATACATGGAGTATATATGCTTTTCGTTGGTCTTAACAAAGAAAAACGAGCCCTTAAAGTTCTACTTTTTTCGTTTTTATGTTCTAATGTCTGATACATGACACGCTGACAGTTCGGCCTCCACGGTGGTCTAGTGGTTACGGGGATCGACTGCTGGCGCGAAGGTCGCCGGAACGAATCCTGGCCGCGGCAGCCGCTTTTTCGGTGGAAGCGAAAATGCTTGAGGGGCGTGCACTTAGATTTAAGTGCACATTTAAGAACCTCAGGTGGTCGAAGTTTCCGGAGCCCTCCGAAACGGGGTCTCTCATAATCATATCCTGGTTTTGGGACGTAAGACACCAGATGATGATGATGATAATAATAATAATAATAATAATAATAATAATAATAATAATAATAATAATAATAATAATAATAATAATAATATAATAATAATAATAATAATAATGGTGTGTTTCAGGCCAGTATGTGGCTGTGCCATGCATCTCGCATGGGTGACCTCAAAAAAGCGCTTGTGTGTGTCGCATTCTCCTGTCTTTCGTCCCAGAAGTCCGCGCTATTTAGCTGCTCAAAAAAGAGATTGCGTCAGTCTGCAATTGTAGTATTATCGAAGGCTTCACAATATCTAACGTACAAACGAGAAAAGATTGCGTCCCTACGAGTGCAAGCGTCTATTTGCTTCCTCTTCCTCCTCGTCTCTGCTTTCCCTTTCGCGGGATTTTGCCAGGCTGCATCTTTCCGGTGGCGTCTTTTCGACCAGAGTGGCAACGACAACGCCTCCCGATTTCGGTGCGCTCGAGGAGGCAGGCTTCGAGGAATACGACCTGCGGCGGAATCGTCCATGGATGATGGCCACAGATCCTTCAATCCGTGACATCACCCAAATACGACGGGCCCCCTGTAACATTGGGCGAAAGTGCGAATTCTCTACGAAGCCGCAAATCGCACATGTGATTTCTAGCGCGTCTGGTAGAAAGACTTCGGTCAGATCAACCACAAACAATGCCTCTCAAACAATGAAGATATCTTTTTAAAACACCCATAAAAAATGTCGATTAATCGAATAAAACATCGCATAGAAATCAATTAATCGATGAAAGGCTAAATCGATGAACGATTAACGATTAATCGATTTAAATTTTTAATCGACCATCCCTATTTGTAAGGTTCGAGGAAGCAAAGTGAATTGAAGAAAATGTCTTGGTTTCTGGCATGGAGATTGGGAGCTCACGCCAAACTATTTCCGGAACGTCTCAATGGCTGACAACAACGGTAAAATACTTAGGCATATCCCTGGAAAATTATAGCGACAGTGATCCTTATTGTCGTAGAGAGGCAGCTCAAATCCGAGAAAAGGCCGAATAATGGGAGGGCAAGGATTTATCCATTTTGCTCGCGCTGCCATTTGTAACCTGTGTCTTTATTGCAAAGCTGTGGTACGTATGGCAAGTCCTGCATTGCTCTCGAATCAATTTTCAGAAACTAGCCGGACGAACCCGTTTTGACGTGGTGCGTGGACGATGGTTTGGGTTTGTCGCATTTGTTTCTGCGACAGCTCGTAAATTGCTTTTTTGTACCTTCGTGGTGTTCACGACCCTTTGTTACGCTGGTCTGCTTAGTGCGCGCGGCCAATGCTTCGCCCAAGTTCGTCGTGTTGTTCTGTTACATTGAAAGGTAGAACACAAGGTTACTTTAAGAGATCATCTAGTCATTTCGCTTCGTGAAGGTAGGATTTTCTATTGGGTATTTAAGCACTCTTTCCTGTAAAAATGTTTTATATAAGGATTTGTGTGATGTGTTCCCAATTTCCTTGTGCCGCTCTCAGTGCTGTGGTGGAACATGGAGCAAAAGTGCTCAAATGCGAGAAAGCATGCCTTGCGTCTGGGGGTGAAAACTTTCGTCTTAAGCTACTATACCAGGTGCTGAGCCAGTTAAGACAATCGTTGTCTGAATAGGGGCTGTTCGTGCATGGCGTGACCAACTGCTTTTCATGTCGCAAACCAGAAATATTGAGCATATGTTTTTCTGGAATGCAGGGATGGGATGTTTTTTTGGGACGTCCTGTAAAGGACATTAAACAAGGGCTTGCCGTTGGACGCACAGGGAATAAGGTATCTGCCATTGAAAACGAGGATGGATTTCCTATGATATTACAATGCTATTGGCGCTGTAGAATATTTGGAGGTCCCGAATGGCTGTGTGCCATGCTGATGTTGATGCCCAACGAGCCATACATTACTTTCGCGAGTCACTTGACTTCGTTTCTTGAACTGCAGAAAATGCAAAAGGACGTATTCGGTTGGGTACCTGACGTGGAATCTCTGTTTCATATGAACAATTCCAGACAGCGTGTACTTTCATGTCACTCTTGAAAACTGAAGCACTGCAATAAAGAAACAAAATAAAAAGGGCGCATGGACTAGGCCTCAAGGCACTCGCATTCGCACCTGGGGGACCCTAGATCAAATCCCAGCACGAGAAAAAATGAGTTTGTTTTATTTATTATTTGTTGCTGTGGGTGATCAGGGTTTTTGGAACACCGCGGTTACTAGCTACACAGGTCAGTCAGCGCAAGCTTCGCTTGAAAACAAAAATATTTCACTACTTAAGCCTTCTTACTTACAATGCAACGAATCTTGAACATAAGGTCTTTTTTATTTGTATCTTTATTTAGCTACATAGTCGACAAAAGTGAGCTTTCGCGGACTACGTGCACCAGCGCAGTAAAAAAGGCCGGCAGATCCCACGCATTGTGGGAATCGATGTAATAATGCGAAGCAGCAGCAAAGAGCTGCATACATCGTCTTGTAGGCATTGAGGAAATGCTTGTCATGGTTTTCTTTTTAACTCTCCTGTTATTTATGTTCGTCACACAGTAAAGTCGCGCAATACCAACTTCGGGGTAGATCAAGCTAGCGAAGGGCCGCCAGCGCACCCTGAGCGTGGCACGTAAGTCATGCTGTACATGACTGTGTGCCATGACTTTCGTGTTAACTCGTGTTATTTGTGTTCGGTTACACAGTCACGTCGCAAGATACCAATTTCGGTGTATATCAAGCTAGCGAAACGGCCGCCAGAGCACCATGAGCGTGCCGTAAGTCATGCTGTACATGACATGTGCTTGTCATGACATTCATAATAATCTGTGTTATTTTATGTTCATCACACGTCACGTCGCAAGATAGCAATTTTGGTGTATATAAGTTAGCGAAACGGCCGCCAGCGCGCCATGGAGCGTGGCACGTAAGTCATGCTGTACATGACATTCGTGTCATGATTTCATGTTAACTCGTGTTTTTATGTTTGTCACACCCAGTCACGTCGCGCAATACTAATTCCGGGGTAAATCAACCTAACGAAACGGCCGCCAGCGCCCCATGAGCGTGGCACTTAAGTCATGCTGTACATGACATGCGTGTCATGATTTCATGCTAACTCGTGTTATTTATGTTCGTTATACAGTCACGTCGCGCAACTAACAATTTCGGGGTAGATCAAGCTAGCGAAACGGCCGCCAGCGCCCCATGAGCGTGGCACGTAAGTCATGCTGTACATGACATGCATGTCATGATTTTCATGTTAACTCGTGTTATTTATGTTCGTTACACAGTCACGTCGCAAGATACCAATTTCGGGTAGGTCAAGCTAGCGAAACGGCCGCCAGCGCCCCATGAGCGTGGCACGTAAGTCATGCTGTTACATGACATGCATGTCATGATTTTTATGTTAGCTCGTGTTATTTATGTTCGTCACACAGTCACGTGGCAAGATACCAATTTTGGTGTATATCAAGCTGGCGAAACGGCCGCCAGCGCACCATGAGCGTGGCACGTAAGTCATGCTGTACATGCAATGCGTGTCATGATTTTCATGCTAACTCATGTTTTTTATGTTCGTTACACAGTCACGTCGCGCAATACCAATTCGGTGTATATCAAGCTAGCGAAACGGCCGCCAGCGCACCATGAGCGTGGCACGTAAGTCATGCTGTACATGACATGCGTGTGATGATTTTCATGCTAACTCGTGTTATTTATGTTCGTTACACAGTCACGTCGCGCAATACCAATTCCGGGGTAGATCAACCTAACGAAACGGCCGCCAGCGCCCCATGAGCTGGCACGTAAGTCATGCTGTACATGACATGCATGTCATGATTTTTATGTTAACTCGTGTTATTTATGTTCGTCACACAGTCACGTCGCAAGATACAATTTTGGTGTATATCAAGCTAGCGAAACGGCCGCCAGCGCACCATGAGCGTGGCACGTAAGTCATGCTGTACATGACATGCGTGTCATGATTTTCATGCTAACTCATGTTTTTTATGTTCGTTACACAGTCACGTCGCGCAATAAAAAATTTCGGTGTATATCAAGCTAGCGAACGGCCGCCAGCGCACCATGAGCGTGGCACGTAAGTCATGCTGTACATGACATGCGTGTCATGATTTTCATGTTAACTCGTGTTTTTATGCTTGTCACACAGTCACGACGCGCAATACCAGTTCCGGGGTAGATCAACCTAACGAAACGGCCGCCAGCGCCCCATGAGCGTGGCACGTAATTCATGCTGTACATGACATGCGTGTCATGATTTTCATGCTAACTCGTGTTATTTATGTTCGTTACACAGTCACGTCGCGCAATACCAATTCCGGGTAGATCAACCTAACGAAACGGCCGCCCAGCGCCCCATGAGCGTGGCACGTAAGTCATGCTGTACATGACATGCGTGTCATGACTTTCATGTTAACTCGTGTTTTTTATGTTTGTCACACAGTCACGTCGCGCAATACCAATTCCGGGATAGATCAACCTAACGAAACGGCCGCCAGCGCCCCATGAGCGTGGCACGTAAGTCATGCTGTACATGACATGCGTGTCATGACTTTCATGTTAACTCGTGTTTTCATGTTTGTCACACAGTGACGTCGCGCAATACCAATTCCGGGGTAGATCAACCTAACGAAACGGCCGCCAGCGCCCCATGAGCGTGGCACGTAAGTCATGCTGTACATGACATGCGTGTCATGATTTTCATGTTATGACTTGTCATTTATGTTCGTCATACAGGCATGTAACGCCATACCATTTTGGTGTACATTCGATTAACCAAGCGACCAGGAGAGCACAAAGTCGTAGGCGGCTAGATAGATAGATAGATAGATAGATAGATAGATAGATAGATAGATAGATAGATAGATAGATAGATAGATAGATAGATAGATAGATAGATAGATAGATAGATAGATAGATAGATAGATAGATAGATACGCTCAAAGTCGCAGAAGTTCGCTAAGAAATGCTTCGCATTTAAAAAGTGTGTGCCTCGGTTCCGTAGCCGTGGCTGTGCTGCCACAAAGAGTTTTCGCCACGTGTAGTCGATAGAGTTGCGGCGTTTCGATGGCCACGTAGCAGATGGCCTTTCAAAAGTGCCCGTATGACACATGTATTAGCCGATGAAAGCGTGTCGAATTGAAAAAAGAAAATCAAGGCGACAATCAATATCATCCTCAGACTTCACCGTCCTTTTAATAATTATACTTAGGCTTAAAACACCATTATCTGCACAACTAATTATAAACCTATGCAGTATGCATCCTTTTGTTCCCTTTGTATTTGAGTGTTGATTTGAATTGCACTCTTCTTGAAGATGCATTGTACTTTTGTGCATGTTTTCTCATTAATAATACAAACCCAAGGCCCTCTTCCAATACCGATTTTAGCTGCCTTGTCTACGCGTGGCTTTTTGTTTATTGACTTCATAACAGGAATAGCAAACCGACAGCTAAAAAGTGTGCTTGGAACTACCGCTGCCATGGTACGCATGTAAATTAAGCCATTTAACTTGTGCACAGCGTGCGCCGTCTTTCGTGACTTTGTCAACTCCCGCTGCCAGAATATGTAGTTTATTAGTCTCCCATCGCCCCCTGTAGCACAGCTACGCGTACCACGAGTATTCGCAAGAGCTCCGTGCGTTGTTGTCCATGCAGCGAAGGTGCCCTGTTCGCGCTCTAAAGCTTTGCGGAAATTTACTCCCGGCGCATGCACCGTACTGCGATGAGCGTCGATCTCCAAATATACACGTCAGTCGTAATACTTCGCCTGCTTACTGCTTTCGCCGAATAACGCGTACATTGCGTTCCTGTCCTTTCACACATGCGGTAATTCTGACCGTTTTGACGAGGTGGTGGGGGAAGTTAGTTGACCGTTGCGACGATCACACTAATAAGTAAGTGTGTGCCAACGATTAAGCGAGAAACCGGTCTTACATAACATCAACCCTTCGAAAACGTAAGATGATATTCAAGAGAAAATAACTGTCACATACACATGTGGGGCGAACGCTCGATCACTGCGTCTGCACTTCCCGTTTGTTTATCCACTGCTTCGGAACATATTAGGAAGTATTTCGTGCAAACGTAGGAGACAGTGCGAGTGTCTTAATTATTTGGGGCCAAATTCCTGCATGACCGACAACACGGAGAGCATACTTTGTCTATGAGGGCAGCGCGACCCGGACGGAGGACTGAAAGGAACGGACACACACGCTGCCCTCATAGCGAACGTTGGTTCTGTTCATAATTGCTTTTATGGCGCGAGAGAACACGATCACAAGAAAGGACACACGGGACCGAGCGCTACTAACAACTGATTTATTTGCAGAAATACACGTACATATGTATCCTTCTCAGCGCGTGCGCAGGAAACAGGTTCGCATCAATGGCGGTCGGATAACGCATGCTCTAACGCAGCTGGGTTCCCTGGTTCGCTTGTCACTGGTGTCGCTGAAAGCCTCTTAAAAAAATGAAGGTCTCCCAGAACTGTAGCTGAGGTCCCTCGTGAAGAGGTCAGACCGGTGGCCCTGCCGTATGTGCACAAGCTGGCCCATAACCTGAAGAAGGTTGCGAGCAGACATGGCGTTCCGCTCGTCTTTTCAGCTCCTAGGAAGCTCGGAGGGCATTTGCTCTCAAATAGAAAAAAAGAAATAGGGAATGCAAGAGGTTGTGGCCGAAGAGATAGTCTATGATATTCCTCCTACATGCGGCTGATCCTACATAGGGACAAACCGGTCGATATTTAAATGAGCGGATCAGGGAGCATCCAGGGAATGTTGAGCAAGATAAAGAGGGCACAAATTTGCTTAAGCATATAAGGAATTGCCCTTCAAGCTCTTGTAGACCACGCTTTTCTGACGTGCGAGTTATCCGCCAGAATCAAAGATAAAAAGCCAGAGAATGGATGGAAGCGTAGGGTATCGGGCGAAAAAGGTGACATGTGCGTTAGTGACACTTCCGTAGTGTTGTATAAATGTGAGAAAAAGTTTAGTGAGCATCCTTATCTGACCACCATTGATGCGAACATGTTTGCTGCGCACGCGCCGAGAATGATACATATGTACGTGTATTTATGCAAATAGATCAGTTGTTAGTGGCGCTCTGTCCCGTGTCCTTTCTTGTGATTGTGTTCTCTCGCGCCCTAAAAGCAATTATGAACGTGCACCAACTCGCCCAACAAAAAAGTTCTCTTATGTTCAGTTACCAACTCGCCCAGCTTGCCGTAATAAGAACACTGAGAACAGCTGCGGAACATTTGACGGAATGGTGCAGACAGACGTACCTGGTAGGGTCCGTAGGGTCCCCGCTTGCCCCACATGCTGGAGAGGCGGTTCCAGTCGGAGGAGGCACGTTTGCCCCACATGCCGGACAGCGCGTTCCAGTCGCCACCGGCCTGCGGCTCGCCGAGGGCGCCTAGCAACGAGCCCAGCACCAGCAGCGCCAGCATCCACACCCCGCTTGTCGGAACGCTGCTGCGGGCCATCCCCCTGCAGGAGAGCGTCTTGAAACCCTCCTCTGCTTTTCGTTGCACTTGACTGCGCTATTCTCAAACAAAACTGTAGGTAAGAGCAACGTAAAACCACTGATCTCCACTAGGAGGAGCTGGATGGCGCATCGAGCACGCGGGCGTGAAGCCACCGGAAGCCGCCGTTTTTGTCCCGGAAGAGAGCTTTTCTCTTCTTTTTTTAAATAAATACCTGCCTGTAGCGCAGTAAACTGTACGAATCGACCGGAAAAGTAGTCAGGGAAGACATTTCACGCGTAAGTACCTCAAAGTTGCATTACTTTTTACGAATTTTGTACGTTGCAGCACTCCGCCATATTCGGACGGTGTCGGCACGGCGTCTGTCATCTTTCGTGTAGCGTTCGTCGGCGTCTAAAGTGAGGCGTAATCGCAGAGTTTGAAAAAATAAAAAAAAAACGATCATAACAACAGCTGCACCCGAGAATATTTGAATTGCGCGACTGAGACGGACAGAAGACGCCAGCTTCCGGGACAAACAGGGACCTTCCGGTGGCTTCACAAGCGCCCGCCTCGCAGAGCGGGGATGCGCCGTCCAGCCTTTTTAATGGAGGTCAGTGCGTAAAACAGGAAACGAAGCAAAACACATGACCCGAGCAGTGCACACGTTGTAAGGACGTTGAAGCGCACCAGCACATTTCTGAAAGAGAGCTCAGCTCTGTGTTCATAAATCCCAAGCACATACTTTTATTCAAATAAGTTATCATTTTCTTGCACAAGGGCCGAGGAGAAATACGATCTTGTCGGAACCACTCTTGACAGGCAGTGAAAAAGGGACAAGCGAAGCACGGGCAAGCAAGGTAAACTCCGCATTGCGCAAGCTGGCTGCAGCTTGCCTCATTCATTTATGTTATCTCTATGCCGGCGTAAAATCGCTGTTTCCTTGAGAGCATCCTACAGATTGTAGGTAGACTGTAAAGAAAAATTAGACGAGATGGGAGTTTATCATCAGCCTCGAGAGCTCCCGTGCCCGCAGCGTGTACTCCGTCACTCGTAGCGACATGGTGCAATTGCGCGATTAAAAAAAAATTGCTGCTCTTTACATGCTTTTGTTAACTACGCGATTTTATTGCGTCTTGCGTCTCTCTAATGACGTGTGCGCGTGAAAAGGAACATCACCAAGAAAGATTTTGGAAGCAAGCCTGTTTTATTAGCATAATAGTGTACTTGCAATATACACACAAATTACTCCGCAAATAAAAAAATATGATGCAAGGGCTCACGAGCACAACATCACAATAGTTCTGAAACTCACGTTGCCCAATCTAGAAAGGTGACTGGAGCGAGACAGCAGCCGTGAAAGTATCTCTTTGGCAGCTTTAGGCTTCATTCACACAGCCGTCATACGCTCCGTCGCGTCACCGTCGCGTCAAAGAAACGTACAGCAAGCGCGACGGACCAGTGTACAAAGAGGCGACGGCGGTGGTCACGTCGATAGTCGCACGTTTTTGTGTAGTGTTGACTGACTGATCCCATGGTCCCTTAAACTTAGAGAAACGAAATCGTCATTATGCATTAAATAAGCTATACAACTGCTTGTCTATATAATGTTTGCGTAAAGTAAGAATAAACTGTTTCGTAGTACACCATGAACGCGAAGCTTGTATTACTGCAACCACGGTGTAAGATATATACTGTTTAGGTGTGGACACTCCTCGGCTTGCATGCAGAGCGCGTTCGACCAGACAAAGTAACAACGGCGCGCGTCTGTCGGTCCGGTGACCGCAGCGGGTATCTATCGGCGGGAAGACGCAACTTAAGGAGAAAAAATGCTTTCTGCACCGTTGCTATAGCAACCGACGCAGTCGGCGGCAACGCCGGCGTCCGCTGCATGTCTTGTTTTTCGCTCGTGAAAAACGCGGTATGCGTTTCTAACTTGAGTTGCTGGCGTGCCGTAGCCGCGTTCGCTGACTAGGAAATTCGGATTTCCCGCGAAGCGCCAGTTGCTTACGAGAACGGATAACTGGGCTAGTTTGTGGGAATTCTTGTAAGGCAGGTAGCGCAAAGAGACACGGACACAAGCGAAGAATAAGCACAGACAAGCGCCAACTTCAAACTAAAGTTTATTTCCTGAATCCTCGCCTATTTATCTTATATCACACCACACACAGTCACCATGGAGAGAACAACTGGTACTGCTGCGAATGTCATGACGCCGACTCACCTTAATAATTTCTTATACCTAAAATGATAACACTACTAAAACGCGCAAAACCGCGCAGTCAAACTGATAACTCGAAAACATCATAATAAGAACACGCATGCTCAGAATAGAATGTTCCTATTACGCGGCAGGGTAGCAGCGAGGTTGGCCGAAAGAAAAGCTATCTCACACGGGAGTAGCTCAGTGACGCCTGGCTAACACATACAGAATCGCTCTTGAAAATTAAAAACGCTTCTACAATCTCTCTGGACAGCTTGTTCCGGTTCCGGTACATCACCGCCGTGTCAGACAAAAGTGGATCACACCCGCACTGCCGACAGTGCATCGCGAGATGCGAGTATGGCGAACCTTTTAGAGAGCTGAAATGTTCTCTGCGCCTGATGTTCAAACATCTGGCCGTCTGGCCTATATATTTACGCCCGCACGAAAAAGGAATGCAGTACACACGTTAAGAGTGCACGAAACGAACCGCATACCGTGCTTCACGTCATGACGTTTGACATTGTTTTCACGGCAAAAACAAGGTGGGAGCCATTTGTCCAAAGTTGCAGAGGCGCATGTGCAGCAAGGAAGATCACAGAACGGCGATCTGTACCGTTAGGCACGGTATGCGGTTCGTTTCGTGCACTCTTAACGTTGTGTACTGCATTCCTTTTTCGTGCGGGCCGTAAATCTATAGGCCAGACGGGCAGATGTTTGAACATCAGGCTCAGAGAACATTTCGCTCTCTAAAGGTTCGCCATACTCGCATCTCGCGATTGCACTGTCGGCAGTGCGGGTGTGAACCACTTTTGTCTGACACGGCGGTGATGTACCGGAACCGGAACAAGCTGTCTAGAGAGATTGTAGAAGCGTTTTTAATTTTCAAGAGCGATTCTGTATGTGTTAGCCAGGCTTCACTGAGCCTACTCCCGTGTGAGATAGCTTTTCTTTCGGCCAACTTCGCTGCTACCCTTTCCGCGTAATAGGAACATTCTATTCTGAGCATGCGTGTTCTTATTGTGATGTTTTCGAGGTATCAGTGTTTGACTGCGCGGTTTTGCGCGTTTTAGTATTGTTATCATTTTAGGTATAAGAGATGATCAAGGTGAGTCGGCGTCATGACATTCGCAGCAGTATCAGTTGTTCTCTCTATGGTGATTATGTGGTGGTGTGATATAAGATAAATAGGCGAGGATTCAGGAAATAAACTTTAGTTTGAAGTTGGCGCTTGTCCTGGGCACTTATTCTTCGCTTGTGTCCGTGTCTCTTTGCGCTACCTGCCTTAACATGAGTTCCCACAAACTAGCCCAGTTATCCGTTCTCGTAAGCCGAATTCTTCTGTCTCCCATTCCCCATTAGCAGCCATTGGCATGTTTCAGTAGGAAACGTTAGTAGAAGTAGAAGTGTAAGTGTTAGCTAAAAGCCGACTTCTTCTGTCTCTCATTCCCATTAGCAGCCATTGTTTACCTCCAAGGTAGTGCCTGGTGTGATTTCTCCTGTGCGTGATTAAACAATAAAAATTTTGTTCAAAACGCCGTTGATTGACGAAATAAACCAACGAAAGACGCCAGATGTTTTGTAAAAGCAAAACGAAAGAACGCCAGATGTTTCTAATGCAAAACGAAAAGACGCCAGCTGCTTAACGAAAGACGCCAGATGTTTTCTAAAGCAACGGTTTTCTAAGCAATGAAAATTCACAGCGTACATGTAAAATTAAAGTGAGCTGCAAGTCGTCATAACTCATCGAACCTTTAGTATAAACGCGCCCGATCTCACGTCGGTGATGATGTACTGGGCAGAATTCACGGAAGATTCACGGTTTACCGATGAACCTCCGCAGCTTCGCCCACTCATCATCATTCACTCCGTGGATATGCTGTGATTATTTTTTTCGCGTAAGATGCCGCTTAATATGTTACATACGTTCCGAAGGCAAGACTCTGGGCCTCTGTCCGATGTCCTCACCACTAAGTCGCTGGTGCACGCCTCGTCAGACTGAATAAAACGCACTCAAAAATGTCCCTAGTGCAAGCAAGCGTATCCAAGACGCTAGACACATTTTCTAAACGGCCGAGAGTGTCTTGGAGCTACTACCTTTCTATTCGCATTGACTGTCACGATTGACACCGGTCGATTTCTGGCGCAGTTTTATTACTTCGGTCGCTTTAATAATTAATTAAATAGCGTATGTATTTATTTTCACAGCGGGGACTTATATTACAGGAAAAACAAAGGTCGATGGTTTCATAGTTGTCGTAATAATCCTACTGCAACATTTCAACTGAAACACTTGCCCTAAGATCATTAAAGTCAATACTTTAAAGTTTGTCTTGTGCAAGATATCGATGTACGAAAATGCACCAGAAATTGTGATTAATGTCTGCCTTTTTAGGAAATTCCCAGGAACAAGTTGAACCACGTAGGCTTTTTTTTAATATATCCAGCGTGCAATAATGAATTCGCAACCTGGCGTTCAGTGCGTCTCTGTTGATGTGTTTTCCACATTCGTGTTTGCGCCTATGGTTATTATCAATCATTTCAATATATTAACATTCTATTAAAGTAGGGTAGCGGCGCGCTTATGTCTGCGCTCTTGCACGTGTCCCTGACTGTTATTACAAATATTTAATTAACCTTCTGAAGCGTACATTGTTATTAACGCGATGGTGTTAGAGAGCTCGTGTCGCAGAAATTCCGGTGTCGACGACAGGCGACGGTGTCCGCACCGTTGGTTGTGAGCGAAAAATCGTCCGTGACCGAAAAATCGAGAAAGAAGCAAATAAAATAAACAATGAAATTTTCGGTCTCATTGAGGATCGAACCCGGGCCGTTCGCGTGGCAAGAAGGTGTTCTACCACAAAGCCACGATGTTACCTAGAAACACACACGAACATTCAAACAGCTCTAAATATGGACAACTATGTCCATCTAGCGGAAAACATATCAAGCCAACGCCGGCTTTCTAGAGGAGGTGTTGATCAAGCAAACAGCAAACGCTAGATAATGTGCTGCCATCTGTGAGGCATTGTGAGAAATATGTCTCTACTCATTTATGGCCTCCGAGATGGCAAGCGCGCGTCGTAAATCTTGGAGGCCATGCGACTCTTGCTTTAGATCCAAAACCTGTACCATTCGCGCGCGTTTGTTCTGTGTGCGTGTGTGTGTAACAATACACATTAATAAGTGTGCACTTAGTGGTTGAAGTGCGCACTAGGGGCCGGATTTCGCTATCGCGTTCAACTCTTAAAGGCGAAGCTTAAGGGTCCCCCAATTTTTCTAAACGCGAGTGACGTCCGTGTCTTGCTGTAATCAGTAGCTTGGTAGAAGAAAAATGAACTCTCTCGGGAACCAAGTACACACTTTGCTAAAAGATGCAATGCTTTGCTGGAAAGTTTATTCATTCATCACAAGCATTGCGTTTTAGACGAATATCAACGGCATAGTATAGCGGGAAGCCGCATGATTCGGTTGAGAAACTGTGGCGATAAAACAGGATAAGGAAAAGTGTAGCGTTTCCTACTGAGTGGTTCCATTAGCAATGAAATGCCAATTCCCGTCTTGACCAAACCTTCGATGGGCTATTATTAAGGTCAGCTGCACGCAACTGTCCGATAATATAGTGCATAGTACTGTAAATCATTCGCGCTTTTCTTTAAACACAGGCTTAGTTGCGAGCGCTGCCAGTGTAAGGATTGCCATGCAGCCCTCGCATAGTACCGGATGTAGTAGTGTGAAATTTTAATCTCTTCGGTGCCATGGCACTTCCACTCAACCCGTGAAAACTTCGCAGATATCAGGAAAGAACACGAGGTTTCAGCTGCATTCAGTGGGGTGCTATGTAGCAAAGCAATCAAATGAACACTATGGCATCAAGACAGCGGCTTATTATGTATCTGATTAGGCAGTAGATATGACATGCATGCCATGAGCTATCATTCATGTTCGTGCTGTACTCATGTAATGTCATGCCTTGTTTTGGAATAACAGAGTCAACGATATAATGAGAGCAGCAAAACGTGACCGGATAGCTAGATAGATACACATACATACATACATACATAGATACATACATACATACATACATACATACATACATACATACATACATACATACATACATACATACATACATACATAGAAATAGATAGATAGATAGATAGATAGATAGATAGATAGATAGATAGATAGATAGATAGATAGATAGATAGACAGATAGACAGATAGATAGATAGATAGATAGATAGATAAATAGATAGATAGATAGATAGATAGATAGATAGATAGATAGATAGATAGATAGATAGATAGATAGATAGATAGATAGATAGATAGATAGATAGATAGATAGATAGATACGGTCAATGTGCCTTTGTTTCGTAATGAAATGCTTCGCATTCAAGAGAGCCCCGCAATATTTATTGAACATAGAATTCAAACTCAATCTAAGTATTTAGATTGAGTTTTTACAGTAATGACGCACTAAAGCTTTTGTGGGTCATTACTGTACAATTTCTGATATCAACGAACCAAATGATACCTCTCTCGATATTATGAACGGTTCAAGCGTAGTCATCGCTTTCCTAGATTGAGTTTGAACTGTTGAGGGAAGAGGCTACCGATCTGTGGTATAGGCTCCCGTGAACATGTGAGCGAACTACGCTTGTCTGAAATACTCAATGTCGTGATGCACGCTGACGTAGCTTCGTGCTCGCTTGTCGTCCCTCCCACTGTAGCCCCAGCATGCTCGTCGGGATGAAAGAAGAAAACGCTGGGAACATAAAAGAAGTCCCTGTAACTCCGCTTATACATGAAGGATTGGAACAATTTTCCGGAAAAAGATGTGCGATTCAAAAGGCTCCTAGATTGTGGTAATCTGATGATTACTTGGCAAAGTATTGCAGCGGCCCTATATTATTTGATAATTATGTTCTCACTAATTTGCTTTCGGCACTTTCGAGCATTAAAATGGATGCCCAGTAATAGTTGAGCTTGCAACAATTATGCTGCAAGCTCATGTGTTCACTTCCAATGCTTTTTTGCGCCTTTCCCCGTTGTAACGCCCTCCCCTCAGCATTGCATTGAGGCAATTTATAAAGCATAAATAAGTGAGCAAACTATTGAATAAATAGAAAGTGTGCGCTTCGATGTTACATCCGGTTTCGAGCCAACAGCTCGTCAACTCTGTTACAGGAATTGAGGGGTGATGATAACTGCAATGCCGAAACATCTTCAAATGCCAAGCGCGTTTCTATAGCTTGCAAGATGGATTTCGGATATGCGATGTGCCTCGGCGATGACACACACACGTACGCACGCACACAATACGAACAGATCTAGAAAGGCCCGAGAAAATCTGGGTTGCAAAGAGGGTGCAGTGATGGAGAGAGAAGAAAAGAGAAGGAAATAGAAACGAGAAGAACCGCACACACAGAGTTGAAAAAAATATATAAAATATTGGAGCAGTTTCACTCAGTGAAGGTGGATGACCAGTTATTCGAAAGCGCGCTGCTGCTCAGACGCTCTTACATACAAAGTTTTAGTGCCGGGGTCTCGAGGGTGCTTGCGTACGCGAGGCCTTGCGTTCTTTTGTACTCATTTTGGAAGCTGCTGTGGAACACAAGAAAGAGGCAGGTGCACAAAAGAACGCAAGAACGCGGTGACCCAACGGCTAGGACACTAAAACTCGCTAATGAGGAGTCGACCTATAATTCCCATGCGCTACCATGCCCAAGACGCGCATTGACTCCACATTGGTGATGAAACGCGTCTGGAAGGCGTACGGTTCCGCTTGTTTTCTGCACAGCTTCCGAGATCAGCCCACCATTGACCCATCGATGATGTTCATTGTTGACGTCATCATGCGACGTCATGTAGCGACGTCATGACGACGTGATCAGGAATAACAAATTTTGATGATATGGGACGTCATGCGTCATGATATGTGTTAAGGATGTGATCTCATTGCTCACTCGAAAGCGATCACGTGGTTTTTCAGTCCGTGGACCGACTCGGACGGACGGCGCTGGTGTCCCACAGACAGCTCCGCTGCAAGAAGCATTCAAAGTAAGGGCGTTCAGAATGCAGTCATTCAGAAAGGCCTGGGAATCTCAAGAAGCACAGTATCGCTTGCATGACCTACTTCTGCGACATTAAGTACTATCGATGGCCTATAGAACTATTTCATCCACAGATAGGTCGGTCTTTACACTTTTAAAATGCGTGCAAAGGGATAGTCCCTGCGCACTGCACTGTGGGCCGCATTTGAAGAATGCCTGATTGTCACATTTTACCCAACCTGAGGAAGTGGTGTCCCATCGACGCTTCACCGAATAGATGCTACCCTTCAGTGTAGACTATGGTTGTGGGTTGCACTCACCAACGCCTATGCATTAGGCATTGGGATGGCCAACACCGCAGCGCGTGGGCATGAAGGCAATGGAGAAACAACTCATCACTCCGTAGCGTGTAGTCCATCCCGTTTTAACAGATATACGTGCTCTAAAGTGTGTACCGGCGTCAATCGGACCATAGGATGCCCTTTGGGCGTCAGTGTAGTCGACGTGCCTGGTAAGCGCACGGTCAATCCTGTAGTCACGGTGAGCGGGGGGTGGAGGGGGAGTGGAGGGAGGGTTGTAGGAGACGCTCCTCTCCTCCCTCCCCAAAATGTTCCGTCCTCAAATAGGTGCTTTCTTTAAATCTTGAAGGCCTTCAGCAAGCAATCTCCCCACCACGCCGAAAAAATCCTTCGCCACGGGCCTGCCCACGGTATATCCACAACTACTCAAAACCCACAAAGAAGTCGGTCCAACTCGCAACGCTTGAGTCAAAGCAAGAAAAAAATTGGTATAGGCCACTAATCGCCTGCTGCTTCGAATAAAATCGTCTCCCAGAATGAGAGGGATCTGCCTATTATTATTATTATTATTATTATTATTATTATTATTATTATTATTATTATTATTATTATTATTATTATTATTAGAGGGAACACATATTCCATTAAGAGCGAGGGACAGGGGGTTGCTAGTGTTAGGGTTCCTAATAATACTTCAATCCCGGCTTCAACTTCTCATCATGATTTAAACGCTAAAACACTTGGCCTGAAATAATAAAAAAACAGTAAAAAAACGATTATTTTACAAAGATAACAAAGTAGCCACCTGCACCATAAATCGTGATTGACGTCTGCCTTTTAAAGAAATTCCCGTGAAGAGGCTTAACCCCGTTTAGGTTGCAGTTTTGTTGTTTCTTTTGTTTTCTTTATATCGAGCGCGCTGCATGCACATAATGCACGACCTGGTGTTGTTGTAGACGACTGCACAGATGTGCGTGCCAGTGTGATGTTTATGCTATTGGGTTAAGAACAATTGTTTCAATCTGTAAACATTATATTTATCTAGGATAGCGGACGACGCACTGTCGTCTGCCCTCCTATATTTTGTCGGTGACTGTGTGAATATCTCTTATTTGCCACCAGCAGTGGACATCGTGATTCTCAATGCCTGTGACGTCAGCCTGTTAGTGTAATTCATAGCTCTGCGCAAGAAAAAATGAATATAAATTTCATTTCGGGGGAAGCTAGTAAGACACTTCGCTAAAGGGCGCAATTTTCTGCAGGAAATGTTTCTCATTCGTCATCTGTATCGCGTTTCAGGCAAATTCCGGCGTCGTGGTTACGGGGAGGCCGCGTGACTGAGTTGAGAAAATATGCTGGTCGAGCAGGATAAGGATTAAGCATGATATTTGATTTCATTGGCTCCAATGGCAGTGTGCATGAGGAGCTGTCGTAGATACACCGATTGTTGAGGTCAGCTGCATATGGCTCTTAGAAAATGGAGTACTTAGTATTCATTCACCTCTTGTTTTTTTTTTTTTGTGAAAGCCGTAGATGCCTCATGAAGCGCGAAAATTGACCGGCGTCCCACGGCGGCGGTTTCGACAGGAGTGACGCCAAAGATCATCATTACGTATTGACGTCATCATGACGTCACATATCACCAAAATCTATGGCGGTATTATGACATCATTACGATGTCACAGTCGCATCATGACGATGTCACGATGCGCAAAACCGTACGGTGGGAGGCAAAGTAAGCCTCCCATTCAGATTAGCGCCCCTTAAAGACCTGTGTAATACGAATTTCGGGAGAATATTGGCTGCCATGTCCACGCGCATTGAAATGGCGAGAGTATTCAAATCTCGTGCAAGGTAGGCTCCCGATCGGCGGTGTGTCTTGGTGTTGACACAAACAAGCACGCAAGCACACAAAACGGTTCACGTGAACGCAGCGTTTAACACCGATGAACATGAGCATACGTGTCACAAATGTTGAGCAGTGAGCCCTGACCCGATGCTCTTACCACTACGCCGCCTCTGAATGCGTCATCAAACTGAATAATACGCCTTCAAGAATGTCCCACGTGCACGCAAGCGTGCTCCAGAAGCTTGGCGCGTTTTGAAAAAGCGCCGACGGATTGTCGTCTAGCCTTAGTTGCGCTGTTCGCGGTAACACTGACAACTGACACGACCCAACTTTTGATGTAATTTTCTGCTTAGCCAATTCCACTTTGAAACACTTGCTCTCATATAATTAAAGTTAAGAACTTAAAGTTTGTGTTCTAAAGAAAGAGAGAGAAAGGAAAAGGAAGGTTATCGTGGTTAACGAGATATTAGCATCCAGTTTTCTACCTTGCACTGCTGTGGGGAAATTTGGTTCGCAAAGAGGTGTAAGGAGAGCGAGAGAGAGCGAGAAAAAAGAAAACACACACGTACAGGTAAAAAAAAGAAAAGACAGAAAGCACTTACAGGAATGGTGTTCTAAGTACAGTCGTTCAGATAGGCCTGTGGAATGCAAGAAGCCAGTAGCCCTTATACGGCCTTCTTTGGCGACGTTAAACACTATCGATGGCTTATAGAGTTTTGTCTTCCGACAGAGATGTCGGTCGTCCAGTCTTTCGAGCCCGTTGG
Source organism: Rhipicephalus sanguineus (assembly GCF_013339695.2). Lineage (NCBI taxonomy): Eukaryota > Metazoa > Arthropoda > Arachnida > Ixodida > Ixodidae > Rhipicephalus > Rhipicephalus sanguineus. The sequence continues at coordinate 138,738,677 of NC_051185.1, forward strand.
AAAGGATAGTCGTTCTGCTCTTGGCAATCGCATAATATAATCCCAATTCTTTCATTATTTGCACAGCGATGGCAGGCTTCGTAGGCGCACAGAAACGTGGAATTTATGTAGGTAAAGCTATCGAATAGATCCTTTTCGTAATTGTAAAGCTAGCTTTCCTGCGATGCAGTTCGCCCTACTGATGAGAGAGAGAGAAATAAACGTTTATTTGTGAAACAGTGTTCCGAGCGATGCTCGGTATCACCCTAAGGTGGGAGGGCTCCCTAGTCCAGGAACCCTCTGTCTTCAACTGCCCTCTTGGCCCTGATGACAAGTTGTCGCTGGTCTTCCAGGTCCTCGAGGGCGAGCTTGGCCTCCCACGTTTCGGTTAGGTGGTCGTCGTTCGTGTTTAATGCTGGACTGACGTCCGTCTCCGGTTGCATATTGAGGTCTACATGACACGGGCATTCCAGGAGCAAATGTGCCAGGGTGTCCGGTATGCTGCAGAGCGGGCACATGAAGCTATGTTTCGTTGGGTAGAGGCGGTGTATTAATATTCCATGTATGTGTGTGTTGCTTTGCAGGCGTCTGATGATCACGCTTTCTTCTTTAGTCAGTTTTGGATGTGGCGGAGGGTACACCCGTCGCTCCAGTCTGTAGTGTTGAAGTAGCGACGAATAAGTGTTCTGTACAGCCTCCACCTCTTCAGCCATGGGTCGAGTATCCTGTGGGTCAAGGACAGCCCGGCTGACGTGCTCGCGGGCAGCGGCATGGGCCGCTTCATTTCCCTGTAGACCCTCATGTCCTGGCACCCATATTATACAGGTGTATGGGAGTGGAGTGCTTCGCCGTTTCATGATGTTAAGTGCATCGGCTGAGATGCGGCCCTTCGCATAATTGCTGCAAGCTGCTTGCGAGTCGGTGAAGATCACCGCGGCGTCTGTACATGTGGTTGTGGCGAGAGCGATTGCCGCTTCTTCCGCTGCTTCTGAGTTGTGTGCCTTGACTGTGGCCGACGCTAACTCTCGGCCTCGGGAGTCTACGACGCTGACAGCGTACGCGTTTCTGCGCGGATACTTGGCAGCGTCGGTGTGGCGGGCGTCCGGGTCTTGCTTGAACTTTAGTTTAATAGCGTCAGTTCGAACCTTTCGTCTACTTTTATGGAATGTCGGATGCATGTTGCGCGGAATAGGCGCGATGAAGAGGGACTCTCTAACGTCCAGGGGGATGCGCTTTTTCCGGTCTGCATCGGCGATGTACGTCTCGCTGTACTTGAGGTACCGGAGCACTGACCTCCCGGTGGGCGTGAGCTTTAGTCGTTCCAGCTGGCTGTTCTTGTGAGCTTCGGCGAGCTCTTGCCACGTGTTGTGGACGCTCATTTTAAGAAGACGTGTAGTTGATGCCATGGGGGGTAGTCCCAGGGCGACTTTGGTTGCCTTTCTTATCATAAATTAAGTTGCCCGATTAAAAAAAAAATAGGTCGTGTCACAGGTTTCTTGATATAAACACGCATAATACACAAGCCCCCACACGATCTCCTCTCCAATTGAAGCACATTAGGTTTTGTCATTAGTTGGGCGAATGTGCAGCGCAGAGGAGCGCACTTGCAGACCATCAAAAGGGTCTAAGCTACCGGCACCAGGAATGGCGCTGATGTCCGCCTTCACAGATATCTCCCCTATATAAGCTTAACCACGCATAGCATCACGTTATGTTGCTTATGTTTTTTTACTGCGATAGCAATTATATGGACATTCTCGGCTGGTTTTTGCCGTCGCCGTCTGTCGAGGCGTCATGTCCCTGTTATGTATGTATGTATAATTAAAAGCCACAGAGAAAAAAATAAAAAGGAAAAAATTTCGGAGGCATTCGAACCTTCGACCCCTCGCTCCGCAGCGCGCTCCTTTAAACAACTCGGCCACGCACCACCGGCTGTCTAGCGTAACAACAGCGAGCTATTTATATACACCATTTAACATTATCTGTAGTATCACCCGCGAGATTGCCTGAAGGGCGCGCTTTAAAGCAACACTCCTACATTTTCCTTCAGACGCGCACTAAAAAGTGGCCCATTTCTGTATCCACTGACGATGTGGAACGCCGAGTTGATGATGATGATAATATTTGGCTTACCCTTTGCGCCGCGTCGACCTCTTATTGGCGTCCTAGCCTAAAAATTAAATAATAAATAAGTAATAAAATCATAAAAATAACAAAAATAAATAATCTTAGTTTACTAAATGCCGACTGTGCTCTCTAGCCTACCCTATTAATATCAAAGCCTCAGATTATACTCGGCGGCACTGTCGATGGCCGTTGATTCCAAATGAATCCGCGAATTAGAGACCGCTCCTGCACCTCATAGGCAACCGAGTTGTATATTTATTTGTTTCATTTATGCCGTAAGGCGTAATGGCGTCGCCCCCCCCACCCTACCCCGTCCTAAAAATAAATTTCACCATCTCCCACTAAACGGAACCATGCGGGGATGCGAAGGAGCGCATGGGTCGACTTAAAGTTCCGTTCATCACGGGCACCTTGCCCGATGTTAACGCGTCCTTGCATGGGGAGCACACCATGAATTCACTGTTGTTGCTGTTGCTGTTACTCGTCCCGAACTCTTGTTGGAGCACGCCACGTGGGTTTATCGCGCGTCTGCGGAATCTCGTTCCCCAACGCCATCACATGGTTTCTGAGAGAGTGTACGGGAGAGAGGCCACATCGTCTTACCCAGCCCCTTTCACAGGCCTGAACGCGCTAGCGCGTGCAAGCGCGTTGTGACCAGGATACAACGTGTTGGTTCATGGCGCGTCTGCAGAATCTCGTTCGCCGATGCCATCACGTGATTGCTGAGAGAGTGTAAGGGGGAGAGGCCACAGCGTCTTGCCGAGCCCCTTACCACGGCCGCTACATAAAAAAAAACAGGTGCGGCCTGCTGCGTGCCGCCTAAACGGCGTCCGGGGCCTAGTTCTCCTTGCGCCCGCACTGGCGCCACCACACTGGTACAGCTGTTCACGGAAAAGCGCTTCGGCAGCTGCGTTTGTACGCCCGACACTTACTCCAATCAGGCCGTAGATAACGCGTTTTATAGCTGCACACTACATTTCAAAATGTTAACAGCGCAATAACGATAAGGAAGGCACGAGACAACAAAGGTAACGAGCGCTCTTTACCTTTGTTGTCTCGTCCCTTCCTAATCGTTCTTGCGCTGTTAACATCTTGAAATGAATCCACACCAACTTGCCCAAGCCTCAACCCTTGCACATTACACGTTGAATATTGAAGTCGTTATTAGAACTGCCGATTACCCCACATATGTGAACAGTTTGCCCTAGGAGTACCAGTGTTTTGTGGAGTGGGCCTCAATACACTCCACGAATGCTGCCCGTTTGACTCACCTGAAATGAAAAGTGTCACTCAATCACTGATCCCCTTAATGGGCAGGCAGTCATCGGGCAGATTCTAAGGGCTGACTTATCGGCCCACCGAAACGCACCACGAAAGCACACAAACTTTAAATGTAGGTCCTGTTATTGCGCCAACAAATGCCGGTTGTGGTCTAAAGCAAGAGTTAGAGCCAAGAGTTGACAACACAATCAAAATATATATATATATATATTCTCAGTTAGGGCAGTACAAGCATCACGCAAACATCCACACTCGGCAGGTATCAATTACAACTCACAACATCACTTAGATGGCTTAGAACAAGCTTACCGTGCTACAAATGCACTCTCATCCATTAGAAACTATCCAAGAACATTTAAAGGCCTTGAATAATCACCAAACGTGTGCAGCCCACAATTATTCGAACGTTTCTGGAATATTTCTCTTCCAGGAAACACTCAAACGAATTCCAGCTCTGGTCACCGTCATTCGGCGGCACTCTTCTAAACAGCGCTCTCACGGTGTCATCATTAGATCATCCAAGATCGACTGACCGCACTACACGACTCACACGAACAACATAACTTCTTCGCCGACTTCACCATAGGCCTGACTGGCTGCCCAGGCGGCGCTGCGAAAACGGTGCTAAAAAGCGCCCCCTACGACAAGTTCTTTGGTTTCGAGTAGTCAGACAGGCGGCCGCATGCAGCACTAAGCTCAGATGCGCAATGGAGCCGCCGCTGTCGGTTGTGCTGCGCTTTGGATCTCGGCCAGTTTCTGGCGTGGCTGAGTTCTTCAGGCCAAGCAATCTGCGTAAACGCAAGAAGCTCGTCAACGTCAAGTATGTTTACGACGTGCAGGAGATTGAGGAACCATTCCGGCGCGCTGCAACTCGCAAGTGCAGCGAATCTCATACGACGTTGAACTCGAGTTAAGTTTTACGAGGCATGCTCGCGCGATTAACGACAGTGCATAAACGAAAAGATTGCTGTTAATAAAGCCGACATGATTTGCATTACACGACGAAACGGAATCAAGAAAGGTGCAGTGACGAAGGCTAGCCGTCGGCGGCCCGAATGAGCGCATTCGCGTCGTGTGCCGTTTTCTGCCGCATTCAGTCGCAAACACACTTTTTCCCCATGCACGGTCGTAATTTTCAACATTTGCTTCTAGGGAATTCGTCAAATTGCGTCAGCGTGCGGTGGCGGTCGAGAAGCGACGGCGCGCAATGTTTACAGCCGGCCGCTGGAAGCAGCCGGCTGTAAGCTGCCGGAAAAATCGTAGGCGCATACGCAGGGCGACTCATGGCATCGTTTTTCTCGTTTCGCACGAAATGCCGGCTGCATATCCTCGTGATCGCCGTCGGCAGCCACGGCCGTGCACGCGCGTACGAAAAGTAATCAGCACGTTACGTTGCAAACCACGTTTTGCTCGCGTACTCACTTCACGCGTCGGACGGCACGTATCCAGCGGTTCCGTCGCTCCACTTCGTACGGCTTTCAGGGGAACCAGTAAAACCGCACATTAGGATCCTTACCCCCATGTTCGAGGCAATTAACCACGCAACAATAACGGCGGCGACCGCGCTTCGGGACCGCGCGCTGCTCAGAGCCGTCGCCCAGACCACCTGCTTTCTACACGGTTTGTTGAAGCAGGGATCGCTCGTCAAACATGTCAGACTCTGCAGGCATAGCGGACAAGTTCCTGCGTACGTTTTAAGCAGTTTTTGAGCCTGAAAACTAGGCGCAAAATTAAGTAAAACGCTTAAAGCAACTGAGAACTGCGTAACTCGCCGGTCGGCGTCCATTTTTGACTACCCAAGCAACTTCGGCGCACGCCACCAGGCTCCGCCAGAGTACTCAAAACTCCAGCGCGTCAGCCCTATACCGTCCTACCCTCCGTCGTCTCTCGTTTGGATCCTTCCCGGTTTCGCGAACATTCCTAGTGATTGTCCGGCTCGTAGCACGTAGCGCAGCGACAGCTAGGGAAAAGGGATTCGTCTCGCCGGTTCGTCTGCGGAATCGGTCGGTTCCACTATGATTCCTTGAATTCTCTCGATCTGCGCGGGTGTTAGGCGGTCGCGACCGCGACGGCGTCTTCGGTGGAGAGGGTAGGGGCTCGCCCTGGGCGCCATTTGATGCTCGTCTTCTTTATTTTTTTCGTTGCGCGCACCCGTTGGGGGAACAGTCGGCGCAGTGCCTTGATGCTGTCGTCAGTATGCGGCGACGCGCGCCTGTTTTGGCGCTCGTTTGTGCAGAAAGAAGTGCTCTGTTACGAATATTACGCTTCCCGACACTGTAGATCGCATGGGAATACGTGGTACTTTACAGTAGCGTCTTTTCACACGTTCGAGTTGCACAGCGGCACGCAACAGCTTCGCGTCATCACACCGCTAGAAAAAACCGTCTGCCACACACGCGCGCACCAAAAAGCCGTACTCAGGCGCAGGAAACATGAGGCAAGCTGCTCACACGCGCGGTCACAAAGAAGAAAGACACGAGAAAGCACACGAAAATGCACGTGGAGACCCATAAATTCTGAGGCGACCACATAGTAACACGAACTGGCGTCTGCCTTGAGGACCGTGCTAGTGGCGCCCTCACCCAAAACAGCTGCTGCTCAGCCGACCCGCACTCGCCCATTGACGCAGGCGCTGCGCCGTGCTCCCGACCGGGCTGCAGAAATTAGGCGCCTTTTCCTCTTCAAACCACTACCACCACCACCATTGACGGCGACGACGCAGCAGGCCGCACTTGTTTTCTTTTATGTAGCGGCCGTGCACTTACACAGGCCCGAACGCGCCGGCGCGTGTCAGCACACGTGGTTTTGTCTCCGTTACGCCAAGCTAGGACAGCATGCGGCAGCCCGGGCCCCTAAAGTGCTCTGCGCGTATAATCATCAAAGCGGTCGAAGAACAAGACGAAGAAGACTTCTCCTTGGCGCGAGCGCGCGCTCAATATGTTACAGATGGTTATGGTAGATTTTAGAAAGCGAACGGTCACCAATGGAACTACGGACAAAGCCCAGCGCAAAAGCTGCTTCGCATCTAATAAATAAAAATCCGGCAGATCCCACGCACTGTGGGAATCGATGTAATGCGAAGCAGCCAGCAAAGAGCTGCATACATCGCTTTGTTTATTTTTGAGCCGAATGAAATCATTCATGCCATGGCATGTAGTCCACCACATATCGCATGTTTGCCATGCACGCGTGCTAGCACAATGTGGTATATACCATGCCAATGAAACGTGTATTCTGGTATATGCACTGCATAACCGGTCATTTATGTTCATCACGCACTCCTGTCATGCAATACCAATTTTGGTATATATCGAGTTATCTAAACGGCCGGAAGCGCACCATAACAGTGTCATGTAAATCATACCGTACATGACATGCATAACACAATTCGCATGTTAGGACCTGTCATTTATGTTCGTCAAACAATCACATCGCACAATACCAATTTTGGTGTATATCAAACGAGCGAAATGGCCGCGAGTCCACCATGAGCGTGGCATGTAAATCATGCCATACATGACATGCATGTCATGGTTTTATGTTACCACCTGTTATTCATGTTCTTGATACAGTCACATCGCGCAATACCAATTTTGGTGCATATCAATCTAGCGAAACGGCCGCGAGCGCACCATGAGCGTGCCATGTAAATCATGTCGTACATGACACGCATGTCATGATTTTCATGTTACCACCTCTAATTTACGTTCGTCATACAGTCTCGTCGTGCAATACAAATGTTGGTGTATATCGAGCCCGCGAAACGGCCGCGAATGCACCATGAGCGTGGCATGTATATCATGACATATACGACATGCATGTCATGGTTTTCATGTTACCACCTGTTATTCATGTTCATCATACAGTCACAGCGCGCAATACCAATTTTGGTGTATATCAACCTAGCGATACGGCCGCGAGTGCGTCATGAGCGTGGCATGTAAATCATGACGTGTATGAGACGCGTGTCATGATTTTCATGTTACCACGTGTCAGTTATGTTCGTCATGTCGAAATGTCTCGTCATACCAGTTTTCGTATATATCCATTCATTTAAACGGCCGCGAGCGCCACGAGACCATGTCATGTAAATCATGCCGCACATGACATGCGTATCATGATTTGCACGTTAAGACCTGTCATTATGTTCGCCATGAACTCTTGTCACGTCATACCAGTTTTGGTATATATGAAATTAACGGAATGGCCGCAAGAGCCCCAAGGCCGTGGAATGTAAATCATGCTGTTCATGACATGCATGTCATGATTTTCATGTTATGACCTGTCATTTATGTTCGTAATAGGGTCATGTTATTCCATACCAATTTTGGTATACATCCGATTAACGAAACGGCCAGGAGAGCACAAAGTCGTAGGCGGCTAGATAGATAGATAGATAGATAGATAGATAGATAGATAGATAGATAGATAGATAGATAGATAGATAGATAGATAGATAGATAGATAGATAGATAGATAGATAGATAGATAGATACGCTCAAACTCGCAGAAGTTCGCAAGAAATGCTTCGCATTTAAATGTTGCCCTTTTGAGCCGCTCAGCTCGTCCAACAGTGGGACAGATGAAAATCATAGAGAGGCCGTCGCAGCTAAACACTGAAGTTAGTTATTGAATTACGCAGTAATATGTTGCACCTTGTCAAATTCACTTCATCTGAGAAGTGCTGGCACGGCGCAAGCGGAACGCTACAGCGTGACGCCCACGCGCTCGTCGCGGTGCCTGCTGCAGCGTACACACTCTTCCCATCAGCGCTTGCGCACCCGTTGGTGGCGCTCGTGGCCTTGAAGCAACCAGATTAGTCTTCAGAATCGTCCAGTTTCGCTCTTTCATGCCTTGAGCGGCTTAGTAGATGCTTCGCCCAATTTTTCGCTAATGGCGCTGTTTTGGTTGTCCCTGCCTCAAACGCGAAAATTGACCAGCGTCTCACGTCGGCGGAGTCGGCGTTCCGCGGCTTCGGCGCCAACACAAGTGATGCCATGAAGGAAAGAAAGAAGTGAGGAGAGAGCCTGCCCAGCCCGCGTACTGGGAGAAAAATGTGGCGGAAATGACGTCTTATTGGCCATATCCCCTAGACACAATGGCCGCGTTGCTATGGTTATGTGGCGCACCGTGTTGCGTAGCGGCGATGGCATGTGTGCTTCCGTAGGTACCGACCCGTGGCGGACAGTAGCCAATCTTTGTGCCGCGTTTTTAGCTCCGCAGTGCACTCCCGCGATTACTGTACTGAGCAGCGTTTATAAAACCTATTGGTAGCCACGGGGCCTGCACAGGGCATGGAACGAACGCGTATCCACGAGCCGGTCAGCGGATGAAGCAGATGGAGGAATTGAAGTGCTAAGGGTGCACGGGAACAGCGAGAGATGCGCGAGAGATGAAAGCCAACCATAAAAACTGGCGCACAGCTTGTTTGTACTCGTAAGCGGCCGATGCTTTAGCCATGGGTGTATATGTCTGAATGTACGTGCGTACGTGAAGTACGAGTGCTGCCAGTCATCGCCCAGCGTTCTTTATTGCCGTGAGATTGCGCAGATTTTTCCGTATCACCACGTCTAGCTCGCAGACTGGCTGAAAGACCAAACAGATGAAAACAAATCAGCAGCGCAAAACTGAAGCGTTTAAAAAACTATGCAAATTGCACTCACTTGGTCGTCTGAGCAGTGACTTGGCTTGTCCGATAAGGCATCTGTATTTTCTTTTAAGATGATTTTTTTAAGATTTAAAGATATGTTTTTACACAATAACTTGCAATGCTCACATCGGCTTCTTTCACCCCAAGAACAGAATACTCGGACTAAATGATTTCGCCAGTGGTATCGCGGTGGCCCAGCGGGATGAGTTCCGTTCTCTTGGATTCGGATCGCCACGGCATGCGCGCCACGCAGCCCACATGGTTTTCAAGCCGGAGACAGAGACGTGCCTTCTGCCCTGTTCGCATGTAAACAAGGGTGGAGAATCTGCCCAGTCATTAGGGCAGACTTCCGGCTGCACTGAGGTTTCACTGAGAATGACGTCAGGACCCCTCCTTGGTTCTTCCTTCCTCCATAATTAGCCACCAGCAGCGGACATCGCGATTCTGAATCCGTGATAGGTCTGTCTCTTGATGTGCGCTCTAACTCTGAGCAAGAAGAAAGGACGAAAATTTTACTTTCAGGGGATCCAGTCAGGCACTTTTCTAAAGGAGGCAATGCTCGGCTGGAAGGTTTATTCACCCTCTATCGGTATCGCGTTTTGGACAAATATCAACGGCGTAGGTAGCGGGGAGCCGCATGATTGAGTTGTGACAGGACGTGGACGAGGTTAAAGATAAAGTATACCGTTCCATGTTGAGTGGCTACAGTCGCAGGCGAGGCGTTAAGAACGTCTGCACACACCTCTCCGATATAGTGCAAATAGTAATGCAACGCGTTCACACTATTGCTCAAAACACTAATGTAGTTGCCAAGTGATCAGCACCTAAGGGCTGCTGATCACTGTTGCTGCAAGGACGGCTGCATATTGCTATCGCCTAGTACATGATGTAGTACTCTGTGTCAAGCACCTCTTCTGTGCGAAGGCACTTCTACCCAACCGATTGAAATATCGCGGACGCAAGGAAAAACACGAGGCTTGAGCTGGACTCAGCGGGGCGGCATGCGGCAAGGTCATGGAATGGCCACCGTGACATTAAAAAAAGGTGCTTATCTTTCATGTGATGACGTAGTACATATTACATGCATGTCATGATGTATCATTCATGTTCGTGGTTAACTTAGGTCGTGCCATGCCTTTTTGGTATAAACAGAGTAAACGAAACCCTGAGAGCAGCAGAACGTGAGCTGCAAGATAGATAGATAGATAGATAGATAGATAGATAGATAGATAGATAGATAGATAGATAGATAGATAGATAGATAGATAGATAGATAGATAGATAGATAGATAGATAGATAGATAGATAGATAGATAGATAAGTATAGTCAGTGAGCGTTTCTTTCGTAAAGAACTAATTGTTCATAGTAGCCTCAACCCTACATCCGCAGCCTTTTCTGTTTACTATGTTTCGGAAGTGTTGGAGCCTTAAACAACATTTACCATAACAGAAAGAAAATGCTGCCAATCTGCGTAAAGGCTGCCATTGTTGCTTGTCTGAAATTCTCAAGCTCATGACGCGTGCTGACGTAGCTTCCTGTCCCCTTGTCATCAGTCCCAGTGTTGCTCCCGGTGTGCTCGTTGGGACAGAAGAAGAGACAAAGCGCTCGGAACATGCGGCAGATGCCTGTAACTCCGCTTATGCTTGACTGATTTGAAACATTTTTGTGGAAAGATGTTTGTGATCCAGTAATATCTTACATTGCGGTGATTCGATGCATGCATGAAAAAGTCGTTATCAAGTGAAAAAGTGCTGAAGGTTGCAGGCGGTTTTTATTACACACTGGTGACGTTCTCGGTTATTTCCTTTACGGGACTTGTGAAGCTCGAGATGGATGCCCAGTAATAGTTAAGTGATAGTTGCTTAGCGTAAGTTGAAGGTCATGCACAGGTTTGAGATAAAGTTGAATCCGCATATATCGAACTCCCTAAAACAGGGAAATTAGTTTGATGTACTGTATACTTCTATATAAAACTTTTAAAGAATTTGCCATATTTTCGGGGCGAAAGAAAGCGGCGCACTGAAATACTGGGGAAGTTTTTTATATTTTTTTTTATTTTGACGCGGTTAGTAGTATGAGGAGCGGGTTATCTCCAGGGGTGGATTGTCGGCGCGAAAATACGGTATCGATCTAAACAGGGACTCAACATCTTGAAACGCAGCTGTACCTACTCCTCGGGTGCCTGAAGCCTCTTAGTCTTCTTGGTCCATTTATTGACGCTCTTTTTCAGCATCATACTCAGCGTGCTTCCAAGGATGGAGTACGTAGCGGTGACATCACACTTGTTTTCTCTACATACGACTGTGTTTATCATCGCCAGCTTTGCGGAGAAGAGTCACGGTCTCCCGTTTTACGGCAGCCATTGCGTTATTAAAGAGAGTTGAGAAGCGAACGGCCACCCCGCACGAAGACCACGATTACAATGAATCACGGGGGAAAGCACGTGAAGGATAGCGGTAGTTTACAATCGCTGTGAGCGGCGCCCTTCTAATCACACCTCTCTACCTCACAAATGCGTGCGGGAAAGTCGCCTTCCGTGAGTAGTCAACATCCTGGGGTGTTCGCGCTGATCGATGTTAGATATTTTGGTGTACCGGCTATTTTCGTTCGATGTAGCCGTATATTAAATGGGAAGCATTTCTTAGCCAACCTTTGGCAATTTGAGCGTTTCTATCTATCTATCTATCTATCTATCTATCTATCTATCTATCTATCTATCTATCTATCTATCTATCTATCTATCTATCTATCTATCTATCTATCTATCTATCTATCTATCTATCTATCTATCTATCTATCTTTCTATCTATCTATCTATCTATCTATCTATCTATCTATCCGCCTACATCTGGGTCCTCTCATGATCGCCTCCTTAACGTAAGAGGATTTGACGAATTTAACTGTCTGGTCATGACATGAATAATGTGAAAATCCTGTCGCGTACGTCGTCAAACCCTTTCCTCCAGACACGGGCGGCACATACTCGTTTACCACGGGCAGCGGTGCACGGGTATGCGCCACAGGTTATTGACAGTTTTATTCACCCAGGAACGGCGAGAACAGACAGTGGTAATTTAAATGCGAGAGCGTTAAGAAAAACCGACATCGGCATCGTTGACCCGACGAATGGAAACATTAAGATCGCTGCAGGAATTAAACCTAGGCATTCTTCGTGGCAATAAGGTATTCTACCACAGAGACACGCCAGGTCTATGCTGCACAGCCTATGCTGGCTTAATGGCGGTGCAGTGCCAATTGTGGTTGGGGTGCTGGCTATCTAAATTTACAAGAAAGCAATACGCACTACATATGTACTCCTACGATACAGGCGTCATATCACATTAACGTCCGTGGTTCCAGTGTTGGACCCGCTTTTAGAGCAGTCTAATAAACATTACATTTGTATTCCTATGATACAGCAAGCTATTTTGAATCATTGCTCGACCCCGGAGGAATACATTACCGAAAGTTACCTGTGATATTCACATGATTGTACCATAAAATGCACTTAGTTTCGATGATACTGACCCATGTACTCTAACGTGATGGCTGACGTTCCGTCGCTCCATAAGTTACCCTAGTGCTGCTTTTAGCTCGGAAAAAGTTTAAAGGCCAGTATTGTCGACGCGCCTGGTAAGCCCACGATGTGCGCACAGCTACTGAACTTACAAAAACACGTCGATCCACCTCGTAACGTTTGGCTCAAAACCATAAAATACACCATAGAAGAACTATCTGACTGCTTCGCATGAAACCGGTTCCCCCAATGCGTGGGATCTGGCGATTTTTTTCCCTATGCATTGACGTAAAGCATTGTCGAGATCGCAAATAGTTCTATATAAAGGATAAATCGATTTACCCTAGTTCGATATAGCGGGGTTTGACAAGTGTGCTTAGACGACATACTGGTGATAGCACGTAGCGAATTCTGATTGCCAGAAAAGCCGCGCTTATTGCCTTCGTGTGATTACTCTTGATGTCTTAAACATGCAACCATTATGCGCGTTTTTCCTCCTTGTAACATTACTGCCCACCCCATCCCAATGCAGCAGTGACTTCGGTATATCTGTAGCAGCATAATAAATAAATAAATGAATAAATAAATAAATAAATAAATAAATAAATAATAAATAAATAAATAAATGAAAGTACGCTGGGAATTTATATCGCCGTTCGAGCCAACAGTTTGCCAAAGTCGTGCGTCAGGAATTTCTGGGTAACCGTAACGACAACGCCGAAACACCGTCAAAAGCCATGTGTATTTCGTTAGCTTGCAAGACTCCTTTCGGATACGTGGATTTGTCTTGGCGGTGACACACACACATATGCAGTCACGCAATCGCACACCACACACGTGTGACTTTTAACGCAGCACACATTAACGCCGGATATACATGGACATAAATGTTACAATGGTTAACAAGTGGGCCTATAACCAACGCTCCAACGTTTACGGCACTGGTGGATGCCTCATCAGTATAAAGGAAATTTCGGCACCATGTGTCACGCGCTGTAACACCTGAAGGTGAAAACTTTCTACTGACTTAGTAATGCATATAGTTACACAATCGCGGAGCAGCCTTCTTTGAATACTTAAGGAGTCGCAGTGTGAGAGGCACGCATTAAATTACATTAATGTACAGTACTCACGGATTGAAAGAGGACTATTTAGGGCTAAGTAATGCACATACTTTCGTTTCCACCGTCCTCAGTTTAGGTCGTATTGGTGTAATTTCGACTCGAATGCGTAGGTGAAAGCCAACATCTTCTTTAGAGACCAGATTCGTCGCGACACGACGTGGTTACCTCAAGCAATTGCGAATACCAGCCGTCGTAATAAAAAATTTGATGTCACATTTAAATCCGTGAGTACTGCACTCAGCCGATCGTATTGTGCCCCCCCCCCCCTTGCTGAAGATTTCTGCACCTGACTTGGTGCTACACTTCCTATGAGATTGGCCCACCTCTTTGACTAAGAGACGATGTCATGTGACGTCGTAATGTGACGTTATGTTAGCACGTGTTGGATTTTTGTGAATTCTGACTTGATAACGTGACGCATGACGTCGTTAGGGACTGTCAGACACTTCCATGAGGCCCGCCGTTTTATCAGCGGCGTTGCGGCAGACTCGCATGCTTCCACGTTACGCTTCGGCCTGCGACGCCTCAAAGGCCTCGAAGCGGTGCATTTCGAATTTTTGATGGCCGGTCGACCCGTGCGAGATTGCACGTGTAGTGATGCTCGGGTTCAATGACGGAATCATTGAGCAGACAGGGATATTTAATACAAAGAATAAAGAAGCATTTATTTAGAACGAGGGCAAATGCAAAGAGATAAGAGGGAAAAAAATATGCGCGAGGAAAAAAGATCGACACAAGATACTACGCACTGCATGCATCACTACATGTACGAAAAAATATAACGCGGTATGTTAATAAGATAACTCAACATGATGGAGACTAGCAGAATTTGAAAAGAAAGAAAAAAACGCCAGGCCTGCGCGGAAAGCGCAGCACAGTCACAGCGAAAGTTCGAACAGCGGCATTTCTAGAGTCCGTGATAAACTGCCTTGTGGCTACTAATACAAGTACACTAGCAACGTACCCACTACGCCACAAATCATAATTTTTGTGATGTTCGGAAGCACCCAACACATTATTCATCATTCTGCTGAAAAGCGAGGTACCCGCTACACATCTGTAAGGGATTATGGGCACTTTTTTCATGCGCCGGCTGATGACGGCGAATAATTATGGCTGAACCCTTAGTAATGGGTTGGAAGCTTTAAAGGACCCACTAGTTACGTAATTCGCATTCTGTGACGCCCGGTCATTATTTAACTCTCCCACCACACTTTATAACATACGTTAACGTGAGAAAGAAAGAGAGAGAAAGAGAGAGAGAGGGAATTAAGTTTATTGAGACCCTGAGGAAATGGATCATGGGAGCCTTATGGGCTTCCTTGGCAACCAATAGAAACGCACTTGCGAGGAACCCACTGGATGTTTCTTAAGACTAATCTGGTTGCTTCTAGGTCGTTTATAGGCCTTAGCTAGGTGGTGCAGGTTGTTTCTACGTTGATTCTCAGCGCAGAAAGTTCGAGTTAAACCACAGACTCTCACAGACTCGACACGGATGTCCAAGCTCCAAAGACAGAAACTCGCGCTGAAACCAAGCGTTCGCACCTCTGATAAATCTGCTGGCACGTCGTCGTTGGCGTAGGCCTTCCATCGCTTCGGGATCTTCACGCTGCCGCCGTTGCCTTTCCCGTTACATAGTATTCTCTCGTTGCACGCAATCTGGGTCTTCGGCTCTCCGCCGTTGCTTCGCAGCCATTTGTCGTTTGGCTAACTGTTGGTTGGTTCGTTGGTGAAACTTTATTGGTAGTCCTGAGAGACGCGATTAGCGCGCAGGGCTCCTCCCACGTTGGGACGGGCAGGCTAAGGCTGACCACCACATCTTGGCCTCTCTCCACTAAGGCATCTCTCCTAATCATATCGTGGCTTTCGGACGTTTACCCCAGAAATTAGTATAGATGTATAGCGGTTACCTCGCTTCACCGCAAAATGAATAGTGTCCTAATGGATGCTTCCCAAATTCACAAAAATATGATTTATGGCGTAGTGGGTACCTTGCATATACACTTGTATTAGTAGCCCCAAGAAAGCTTACAACGGGCTCTAGAAATTGATGCCGCTCTTCCAGATTTCGCTGCGACTGTGCTGCGCTTTCCGTGCAGGCCTGGCGTTTCCTTTCTTTCTTTCTTTCTTTCCTTCCTTCTTTCTTTCTTTCTTTCTGTCTTTCTTTCTTGCCTTCTTTCTTTCTTTCTTTCTTGCCTTCCTTCTTCCTTTCGTTCTTTCTTTCTTTCTTTCTTTCTTTCTTTCCTTCTTTCTTTCTTCATTTCTTTCCTTCTTTCTTTCTTTCCTTCTATCTTCCTTTCTTTCTTCCTTTCTTTCCTTTTTTCTTCCTTTCTTTCTTTCTTTCTTTCTTTCTTTCGCATTGCGCTATGCTGCCTACTAATGTAAGCATTCAGTTTTCTTTTTCTTCCTTCGTTTCTTTCTTTCTTTATATTGCATCGCTTTCTTTTCTCAATGTTCTTTGTTTTCCCTTTTCATTTGTATTTATTTTTTCACTCTCTCCGTATTTCTTTCTCTTTCTCGCTCTTTCTATCTCTCTCTCTCTCTCTCTGCACTTCTTTTATCTCTTTACTTCATTCTCTCGCTTTCTTTCTTTCTGTCTATCCGTACTCATTCTGTCGCCCATCACAGTTATTGGATTGATTGAATAACTTTATTATAAACAGTCCTGAAGCTCGGTTTTTTAGGCCGAGGCGGGCCGCATCCACGTCGGCACCACCAGTCCGAGACGGGTGGCGGCGTCGTGGGCCTTCTGGACAGCCCTTAATTGATCGTCAAGTTCGTCGCTCTTGATAAGCCGCATCCACTTCTCCCATTCGCGGTCGGGATCGGCGAGAGAGGCGGGGCATCCCGCCATCACGTGTCTGATTCCCATGACGCCATTACATGCATCGCACACTGTCCTTAATTCCAGCTCCGGATAAATTTTATTTACGTTGTACGGAGTCGGGTAGGTACCCGTCTGCAGTAACCGCAGACTGACCGCCTGTGGTCTATTTAATTTTAGGTGTGGCAACGGAAAATGCCTACGCTCCATGTAGTAGTGCTTTGTAATTTCGTTGTACGACAGCAGTGAATCTTTTGTGTCCCCCGAATGGTCATAGACGTCACCTCGAGTTTGACCGACACGGCATGTCAGTCCTCGTGCCCGATCGTTGGCGACCTCGTTGAGGTTCACTCGGGTTTCGTCCACTTGTCCCATATGCGCAGGAAACCATCTGATGGCTGTTTCTGGGATTTCTCCTTCTCCTAAGATCTTTCTTACGCATTTGGCTACTAGGCCTTTCTGAAAGCTTTTCACCGCCGTTTTTGAGTCGCTGTATACGTGGGTCCATTTGTTACTCCTGACCGCCAGGGCTATCGCGGCCTGTTCTGCGACAAACGATTGCTTACCGAGTACGGTTATCGCGTCCCGCACCTCTCCTCTAACGTCTACGACTACTGCCGTGTATGCTTTTCTACCTCTGACCCATGCCGCGTCAACAATCGCCGCCTGTGTACCCACGCTCTCAATTTCTTTAAGAAGGGCTTGCGCCCTCGCCTTTCTCCTGTTTACGTTATGTACGGGATGCATGTTCCTTGGGAGAGGGGTGGTTCTGATCGCATCTCTCTGCTCGCAATTAAGCTCCACCTCGACCTCCTCTGGCTCACGCATTCTATTCGGGTCTAGTCCTATTGCAGCGAGTATTTTCCTACCCGCGCGCGTCTTGTTTAATCTAGCGAGTTGCGTTACCTGTTGTGCCTCCGCAATCTCCTCCATGGTGTTATGGACTCCTAGATCTGCTAGTTTCTTGTTCGGCGTGCAAATGGGCAACCCGAGGGTGGACTTCGTTAGCTTTCTGAGTAAAGCGTTTAACTTGTTGCGGTCCGTGACCGTCCAGTTTACTAGACCTCCCACATATCTAAAGTGGCAAAGGGCGAAGGCATGGACCAGCCGTAGCGCGCTGTCCTCTCCTATGCCTCTGTGTCTGTTGGCAATTCGCTTTAAAAGTCTCACGACCTGTGCCGTTTTCTCCGAGATTTTCTGTATGGTAGTAGAGTTACAACCCTTGTCGCCAATGTAATAGCCCAGTATTTTGAGTTCCTCGACTTGCCTTATTTCGGATCCGTCTTGGCATGTTAGTGTTATCTTGGGTTCGTTATCGGGGTCGTACCCTTTGGGTCTTCTACCCCTACCTCGCTTTAAGATTAGTAACTCCGACTTCGCAGCCGAACACCTCAAGCCCATTCCGCTTAGGGTGTCCTCGACCACTCGAACGCATTCCTGCATTCTCGTCTCGGTTTCTCCCATGCTCCCTTGAGCACTCCAGATGGTTACGTCGTCCGCGTATATCGCGAAACCCACACCCTCAATCCTTTCTAGTTCCTTAGCAACTCTGGTCATGGCCAGATTGAAAAGCACTGGAGACAGCACTGCTCCTTGCGGAGTGCCTCTGTTCCCCAGTTGGTGTTCGTCTTTCGACCTCAGTTCTCCCAGCTTGAGGCTGGCTTTTCTGTCTCCCAGGAAGGATTTGACCACATTAAAGAGCCTTTCTCCGAGTCCCATATCTGACAAGGCTTCGAGTATGGCTTTGTGCGCCACCCTATCAAAGGCTTTCTCGACGTCCAGCCCCAAGATCACTCTCGTGTGCATTGGGCTAGAAACTCAAGATGAAGACGACGACGAAGAGGACGGAGAGGGCGCGTGCTGATGAATGATGATGATAGTTTTTGTCTACGGTTAACGGCGCAACGCCATGCTTCACAGCTCCGCTCTAAAGCAATTTGCAAGCAGTGCACTTGCTGTGGGCGCTTCATTGAAATATTTCGCGATGGCGGACTGACAGCGATCTGCTGGACAACGCGTAAGGCTGATGTCAGGAATTGCACATTTCAGGAAAAATTCCGACTTCGAGAAAATTGAATTCCTAAACCGCGCTTCCGTGATCGCGTGGTGGTCCTTTCGTTGGGCCGTTCTACAGGCTGGCGAACGCTGGAAAGAAGATGAAAGACGCCACTCCGATTCCGCCCGAAACAGTGTTCTTGGGACGGCCGCTAGCCAGAAAGAAAGAAAGAAAGAAAGAAAGAAGGAAAGAAAGAAAGGAATACAGTACGTCACGCGCGCCCACGCCAAGCTTCGCTTGTCCCCATTTCCCTGATTGGACAAGGTCTTTGCTTAGCAGATTAGTTTTTTGCTTAGCAGATTTCGGGGAAGTGATATCTCGCAATAGAAAAAAAGTGGGCTGGTCTTGATGTTCGCAGTTGCTGTCGCTAGAATTCGAATTTCTCCTACTGAATCGCTTCTCGGCTTCAACGTCTAAGCCCGCCGTTTAGATTCTGAAACACGTGCCCTAAGACACCGAAAATCAATAACTCAGATTTTATGTTGTAGAGAGACAGGAAGAGAGAGATGGAGGGAGATAGGAAGAGGAAGTCCGGTCATTGAACCGCTCACCAGGATCCGGTTTGCTACCTTGCACAGGAGTGGGGAAATAGGGGGGTGGAAAGAGGGCGCCGAGAGAGAGAGAGATTGCGGGAGGAAACATAACTGCACGCAACAGCAAAACTACACACCCACACAAAATAACACAAGTTGGCGGGCTTTATAGCACGGCCCTCGCCTCAGTGGCCCCCCACAGGCACTACTGCCTTTTTCTACGACATTAAGGAGCAGAACCGGGCCATCATTCAGTCGTGCTACAATTCGAACAGTGCATCAAACAACTCGATGTCGGTCCAAAGCTGCCGGACGTTGGCTAGGCCGTCCTACACCACTTCTCCTTGAAG